>NW_027362762.1:981263000-981265500 GCF_046119375.1 Phyllobates terribilis | reverse complement strand
CGCTCATTGATGTAGATATTGAAGAGCGTTGGACTTAGGCTGCAGCCCTGTCTGACTCCTCGGCTCTGCTGGAAATCAGCCGTTCTTTTCCCGTTCACCTTCACGCTGCAGCGGTTCTCAGTGTAGGAGCTTTTGATGACATCATAGGTCTTTCCTCCTATTCCGCTCTCCAGCAGTTTCAGAAACAGGCCCGGGTGCCATATTGAGTCAAAGGCTTTTTTAAAGTCTACAAAACAAGCGTATATCTTCCCGTGCTTTGTATTGTGGACGTGACTCTGAATCAGGCTGTGCAAGGTGTAGATGTGGTCGGTGGTGCGGTGGTTTGGCATCAACCCTGCTTGGCTTTTGCTGAGGACGTTGTGTTCGGTGAGGAAACGGAGGATCCTATTGTTTAGGATACGGTTGAACAGTTTTCCCAGGTTGCTGCTGACACATATGCCTCTGTAGTTGGCAGGGTCATACCTGTCCCCACTCTTGTGAATGGGTGAGATGAGGCCTTGGTTCCAGGTGTGAAGGAAGTAGCCAGCGCTCAGCACGATGTTGAACAGTTTAGCTATCGCAGCCTTTATTTCTGGTGGGCTGTATTTCAGCATTTCCGGTGGGATTCCATCCAGGCCGCTGGCTTTTCTACACCTTGTGGAAGACATTGTCTCTGAAACTTCCTGTAATGTGATTGGTGTATCCAGAGGGTTTTGGAAATCTTTTACTTTTTCCTCCATTGCCTTTAGTTTTGCAATCATATTTTCCTGTTCTTGGGTTAGTCCTTTCTTCAAGATGTCTTTGTATAGGTCACTGAAGTACTGGAGCCAGGTGTTGCCGTTTTGGATATGTATGTTGCTTTTCTTGCTTTTTGTGTCCATGTGGTTCCATAGTTCCCAGAAGGAGTTGTCTTGGAGGGCGTCTTGGAGTTGGTTAAGTTTAGTGGAGATGTAACGCTGCTTCTTCCTCCTGAGAATGGTTTTGTATTGCCTTTGTATGGTGTCGTAGGCATCTCTGAGGTCCGGGTGGTTGGGGTCTCTGTGTTTCTTGTTTGAGGCTGTTCTCTGGCTCTTCCGAACAGCTTTACATTCTTTGTCAAACCAACCATAGATATGTTTTTCTTTTGGTCTCTTGTAGTTGACTTTTTTAAGGTCGGACAATTCGACCATGGTGTAGAGTATATCAATGAGATCTTTAGCAGCTTGATTCACACCTTCTGGGTTTGACTTGTACTCGTAGTTGTAGAAGTGATGGAGCATCTCCTGTATTTCGGGGTTGCTTGGAACCTCTTTATATTTTGTTGCCGATGCCTTGGACCATTTATAGGATGGAGGCAGGTTGAGGAGGCCGTTCAGCTGGGGATTTTCTGTTGATGAGTTTTTTGAGGATTTCATGTATAGAATAAGTTGGCTGTGATCTGTCAGGTGCAATTGTGGGGTGACAATAAAGGCGCTGATATTTGCTGGGTCCATATCTGTAATGGCATAGTCAACAACACTCCTTCCTACATGTGAGTTTAATGTAAATCTTCCTAGAGAGTCTCCTTTAGTACGGCCATTTAGTATATGGAGTCCTAAACTTCTGCATAGGTTCAGGAGCTTTTTGCCACTTTTGTTGACTGTACTGTCATAGTATATATATATATATATATATATATATATATATATATATATATATATATATATATATATATATATATATATATATATATATATATATATATATATATATATATATATATACACACACACTATACAGGGGATGGAGGTGGATATATACATATACACTATACAGGGGATGGAGGTGGATATATATATACACACTATACAGAGGATGGAGGTGGATATACAATGCCTACAAGTAGTATTCAACCCCCTGCAGATTTAGCTGGTTTGATAAGATGCAAATAAGTTAGAGCCTTCAAACTGCAAACGAGAGTAGGTTTTATGAACAGAAGCATAAATCTTACAAACCAAAAAGTTATGTTGCTCAGTTGAATTTTATTAAATTTTAAACATAAAAGTGTGGGTCAATTATTATACAACCCCTATGTTTAATATTTTGTGGAATAACCCTTGTTTGCAATTACAGCTAATAATCGTCTTTTATAAGACCTGATCAGGCCGGCACAGGTCTGTGGAGTTATCTTGGCCCACTCCTCCATGCAGATCTTCTCCAAGTTATCTAGGTTCTTTGGGTGTCTCATGTGGACTTTAGGGTATGTGCACACGATGCAGAAATGCTCAGGATTTTTTCCTGAGCGTTTCTGCATCTCTCTGGCAGGAAAAAACGCATGCGGATTGTACATGCTTATTGTACATGCGTTTTTCCTGCCAGGGACATGCGGATGTGAAGCGTTCTTCACATACATTTCTGCATGCGGGTTGTGATTTTAGCATCACTTGGAAAGTGCTTGTCAACTTCACACTATATAAATCCATGCAAACGGCAACCGGCATATATAGTGTGTGAATGTCAAAAAATAAAAAATAAATCTATACGTTACCCTCTGATGGCCCCC